>NW_026872584.1:0-13499 GCF_032173495.1 Musca vetustissima
TCTGAACCGTTTTTCACGAAACTTAGCATCATTCTAGGCTGTATTCAGTACGATGTGTCAAATTTCGTGCAAATTGAAAGGTATACAAGGTCTTTGGTGCACCATTTACATTAAATCGGACGAATATATATATATGGGAGCTATATCTAAATCTGAATCGATTTTCATGAAACTTAGCACACATCATTCTAGGCCAAATTCAGTACGCTATACAAAATTTCGTGCAAATCGAAAGATATATAGGTACTTTGGTGCACCATTTACCTTAAATCGGACTAAAATATATATGGGAGTTATACCTAAATCTGATGCGATTTTCTCGAAACTTGGCACACGTCATTCTAGGCTCAATTCAGTACACTACGAAAAGTTTCGTGTTATTCGAAAGATATATAGGGACTTTGACGCACCATTTACCTAAAATCGGACAAAACTATATATAGCAGTTACATCTAAAACTGAACCGGTTTTCGCGAAACTCAGCACACATCATTCTGCACATAATTCAGTACGTTATATACATTATATGGGAGCTATATATATATATATATATATGGGAGCTATATCGAAATCAGAACCGATTTCAGGAAACTTAACACACATCACTCTGTACTTAATTTAGTGCTCTATGCCAAATTTTGTGCAAATCGAAAGATATATGGGGACTTTGGTGCAACATTTACCCAAAATCGGACGAAAATATATATGGGAGCTATATTTAAATCTGAACCGATTTTTCCCAATTTCAATAGGGTTCGTCCTTGGGCCAAATAAATGAGCTGGGCCAAATTTCATCCAATTCGGATCAGAAATGCGACCTGTGCATTGTTTACAATTTAACATGGACAGGCGGACAGACGGACGGACATGCATAAATCGACTCAGAAAGTGATTCTATCCATATTCTCAAAAGGAACCATGTGCCTATCTCGTTTCCTTTTGCCTGTTACAAACATATGTACAAAGACATAATACCCTGTACCACAGTGTGGTGAAGGGTATAAAAATTGTTTAACAACTTAGTTTCAGTACTATACTTTTAAAACCACGAAATGGTTAACCCTTTAATTTAACATTCAAATATCCTAGTGCATAAAATAATTGTCCGGCTTGTAGTTCTCCATTGCCCAAATTAAGTGTTGATAATTTGGCTTTAAAATATCTCAGATCATGAACAACCTACTTGCATTCATACAACGTTATTGACGTCGGACGCCACTGTTCATAACATTCGAAATATAGACTAAGGGTTATGCATTCAACGGCTTTGATAATCTATGAGGCAAGGACTGTCGAGTGTGACAATCGCGTATATTTTAACAAAGCTGGCGAATTCAAAAATTATAAAGGGTTGAATTTTCTACAACAATATACAACAACATCATTAGGACATAAAAGTAACGACATTTTTTAAGAGTCCTGTAAAGGAGTCTCAATACGTCGAATGTAGGTAAATTATAACAGAAGTGAGATATCCTCTTATTTTCTAATAGTATACGAGCTATTGTTGTTCATATTATAATATTTCACTAAAATTGGGCGCCACTGTTGATTACAAATCCAATGCTTTCAAATTATACATGGAAGCAACTTTAAAGACTTTTAATTTACCATAGGTCAACCTTGTTAATGTATTCAACTTTAGACATCTAAAATTCCCTAACAAGAGTTGTGACATCTCCTCTATCAAACCTTTTCTAAAAGTCTACAGCACCCTACTATAGAGTACACAACATTCTACATTGCAACTCTATTTTAGAGAGATAAACGACAATCAACTAACATGCAAACTGATTGACAGACAGGCTGACTGTCTGTCCGCCTGGCTGCCTAACTGACATCAGACATGTCTACTGACATGTAACACAACATGAACTACACGTACTTGGGTCGTCGCTTGTTTTTTTGATTTTTTTCTTGTTTGTACCCATCAAAAGTTTCTGATGTTTGTTATTTGCGTTTAGAAACTATATTTTTTTCTTTTCGCAGAAATCAAAAAGTTCATGGTCACCGTGTGACGCGTTAGACCTCATTTGTGTTGAACTCTCTCGGCTTACATGATGATTAGTGAAGAAGATTACGACGTCAGTACAACTCTAATACAACTACTACTACTACTGATGATGTTGATGATTATCGTCATCGTGATGATGATGATGGCTTTGATACCTCCTAAACGTAGTGCACTTGTTGCCACCACAGTCATCCACCGGGCAAAAGTGGCACACTTAGGTATTATTAATATCAACTGCCAGCCACAACATGTCAAAGTGTTTGATGTTGATGTTGGTTGCATCTAAACAAACAAAACAAAAAAGTTAAATACAACAAATATTTAAATAGTTTCATCGCATGTCAAATGTTAGGTTAAACACGCTTGAGGACTTGAGGGTAGCGAAAATATATAAAACACCTGTCTTTGTAATAAACAAATTATATCATTACAGATGGGTGGGTTTTCATATTGGACTCAAGAGAGCTTTCCATGAAATGGGAGTCATAGTTGAATTTATTGAATAATTACCGAACATGGGACCTTTATATGGGAGCTATGTAAATAACATGGACTTTTATTATCTAAAAATATATTTGTCAACCTTCAAAAACCCGTAAAGCCAAACTAGTATCTTCAAAATACCGAAAATGAGTCGGGATCTTGATAATGGCTCCTTCCACCACAGACTAGAGTGTATATTCAATTTGTCATTCATTTTGCCACACCTTGAAATATTCGCCACAGATCCATTTACATATATATGTTATTGATAGGGACTAGGTAAAAACATAGGCCTATATCTTCTGTAAACATATTCTTCACCTTTCAAGAGCCCAACTTTATAATCCGACTTCATTATTTCATTGATAATTGAACATGAAGAGACTTCGATAAGGTAAAATACAAACTACTCTAAATCAGTTGGATGCTTATATGGAAGCTTTGTCAAAATATAGATCTACTGCATAAATTTCCGGAGAGAAGGATTTATAGATTTCGACTCGTTCGAAAATTCGACTATTACCTTCAACATCCTGATCATAAACATACCTTGAATAAAGCTTTAAAATTTCGACCCTGAGTTCGGCAGGGTCAAACATAAACTATTCAAAATCGGTCGTATAGATATATCGACGCCTCCGAACCATTAAAGAAATTTTGGTAATCATCGGCCAATCCAAACCAAAGTTATAAGCAAAAATGTACTTAGCATGGCACGTACGATTAAAGAAACTTCCATACTTTGAAAATTTCTACTGAAAAACACACTTTTCAGACCTAGCATACTATGGTTCGGAGGCGTCGATATGTCAATATATGGATATTCACTCTACAGAAGAATTTTTATCCCATCTACATAGCTATATGTCGAGGAGGTCTAGAATGATTTTTGTTATTTGAAGGTTTTAGTCAAATTTTCTAACAATAGTGGCTGTAATTTCACATTGCAGGTTCTTGGAGTTTGAGAAACATTTTTGCATATAGGCATACATAGCGTTCAGATAAAGGTACCGTACCGTTATTTGGAAGTTATAGAAGCACATTACCAACCGATTTTAATATAATTTAGCATTCCGGTTTCTTGGAGGTTGAAAAACAATCGGGGAGTCCAGAAACATGTCGATATAGAGATGATAGAGATTTTTTATACACCGAAGTGGCTGTAGTGTGAGGTTTGCAGAGAATTGTAGATCGATGTTAGACGGGACACCCAAATGTTCGATATTTTGAGGTTTTCGAAAGCGTTTTTGTAGCGAATTCGCTGTAATTTTGGCAGTTTGGGTTCTTATTGCAATATCGGTCCATTTTTACCGGTTGATTGCATAAAACAGTAAATTTCAGTATATTGGAGGTTTTGACCGATTTCGTCAATCATATCTCGACTAGCTGAGTGGTTCTAGACATGTGTGTCCGTCCGTATGCCCATTATAATTTATAAACATGATACAGTTATGGACTAATCTACGCGAAAGTTTGCATGTAGGATGGGTTCTGTGCAATGAAGAACCCTACTGTTTTTGGAAAATATCGGTTAATATTTAGGGGATGAAATGGACCTAATATTTAATTTTTGTCAGTTTTTCTGGTCTCTGGAGTGATTATTATTTTCTGGTCTCTGGTCCAATTATGGCCCAAACATCGCAAAATATTACATGGAGAAGGGGATCAGGTCAAAGAATAATCATGCCCGATATGATTTGATAAAGATCGGTCAATATTTAGCGGGTCAAAATTTGTATTCTACAGCCTAGAAATGGATAATATATCCAAGAGCAGTGGTTGACCTTTAAACTTATACGAATTATATTGTCTTATGTACTCGGATGTGGAAGATACACTTAAATATTTACAGGTGCTTACGTATTCATATATTATTTAGTAACCCATTACCACACTAGAGGGCGAAATATAGCGCTGATCGCTTTGAAAATGTCCATGAGGATCCAGGTAGGGCCAAGGACAACGCCTATAATTTTCGGGGCTGATTAAATAATAATATTGGGATGAAGTGGACCGAAAACCTAATTTTTTGTGTTTTTTTTCGAGTCGATCTATAGGCTACAACTGAAAGCCGAACATCACAACACATCCCACGGTGAATGGAATCTGGACAAGTAATTAGAAGAGCTGTACCGAATATTAGTAATATGTGTTGACCTCTAGTCGGTCAAGAGGGTGCAAATATCGCGAACTACTTTCCAAGTTCAAAATGTAGTACCACAGAAAGTTAGATTTTCGTAGAAGCTGTGTATGGTATCATATGGTCGACCCCATCAGCTCACTGGTAAGATTTAGAATCGCTCTATAGTTTCGCTTGAATTTATGCAAATTGAGCACCAAATAATAAACGTTTCTCCGATCGAGATAAATTTGCCAACGTTGCTCACATACGTGTAAATGTTCATACATAATTGCGCTCGATTTCAAACTGGGCGATTAACATGAAATGTTTCATAGATTTCAGAATGGTATTTAATTGGGTTGTTCTACATTAGTTCAGATATCTATGTAGTTCACACATTTAATTTCGTCCGATTCAATTTCAATGGTCTTCCAAAACATTCCTCAATTGAAGTGGCTGTGAATAGAAATATTACACACAAAAAAATGTATAATATAGATTAATGTTTTGAAATAGCCCGAACTTCGGCAGATACTCCATATGGTTAGATTATAAATTGTTCTGCCCATTCAATATCCAATGTTCCGTTCTTCCTCTACAATTCCGCGTAGTAAGCCGATGGCTAATTCCCGACTGAGTTGGGGTAAAATAGTGACCCGCGCCTTTGACTGTCCCACCTCGCCAATTTTAGGTTTTCTTGGTGGTTCTCGTTCCAGTTAAGGGGAAGATATTTTCTTTTTTCAGAGACTTCCGGATACTCTATCCACTGCATCGCTTCCGAGAAGGGAAAGTCAAGGTTTACTTAAAATAAATCAGGCTAATGTGTGTTTCTGTTTTTGGTTCATCATTGCTCACTATTAATTCCCCTAAGGGTCTTAAACATATGTACAACATGCCGTCGCCCTCTTAGTAAGTTTTGGTTCACGGAGAATAATCCAAAGATAGTCAACGCGTGAAGCAACAATTCGTGAAGCACACTTTAAGGTACTGATTCCATTCCTGCTTTTAGTTTTCAGCTGATTTTTCCCAGTCGTGAGTTTGACAATGTCATTGCTCACTTCTTCGATCATCTTTCAGCATTCTAAGGCAGTTATGTCAGCCTAGCTTTCAATTTCCAACTCGAAATCGGAACACCCTGCCTCCTTATGAATATATTTACACTTCCCCTGCTACAATTTTACATATGCATGTTCTTCACGATTTCAGGACGACGACGGGCCGTGATCAACGATATTCACAAGATCTGAGTTATTTAGTCCCCCTATTGTACATTTATTATTGTTCTATACACCCTCGTAGTAGTTTCTTTTAGTTTGCGGAAAATAATCCACATCTTCAGCACGTGATTTGTGGGAATCTGACTCCCATCCTATATTCCGAAGCGTTTATGTATGTCTTATTTTGAGTTTTAGTCTCGGAAATTGAAACCCCGGTATATCTCAGAACGTTTGGTTGAGTTCACAATTCCCCTGCCGTTCAATAAATATGTAGGACATTTTTGTTCACGTTTTCTGGATAAAGATGTGGCTTGACTGGAGTCTTCTAAATATAAAACCCATACCAGCATATTTGTACCCTCCACCATAAAATGAAATGTATATTAAATTTTGCAATCCGTTTACAACACCTTGAATAAAATTCTATGTCCGCCTGTCTGTCTGTTATTTCCAGGATAGAGAACGATCCTTTCCTTCCTTTCCTTTTGAGAATATGCATAGAATCACTTTCTAAGTCGATTTATGCTGTCTGTCCATGTTAAATTGTAAACAAAGTACAGTACATGATCCGAATTGGATGAAATTTGGCATAGGTCACTTATTCGGCCCAAGGACGAACCCTATTGAAATTGGGAAAAATCGGTTCAGATTTAGATATAGCTCCCATATATATATTTAACCGATTTAATGTAAACGATCCCTATATATCTTTCGATTTGCACGAAATTTGGTGCAGGCTAATCATTTAGGCCTATAATGATGTCTGCCAATTTTCGTGAAAATCGGTCCAGATTTAGATATAGCTCCCATATATAGTTTCGTTCGATTTCATGTAAATTGTGCCCCAAAGTCCCTATATATCTTTTGATTTGCAAGAAATTTGGCATAACGTACTGAATTAAGCCTAGAGTCATGTCTGCCAAGTTTCGAGAAAATCGGTCCAGATTTATATATAGCTCCCATATATAGCTTCGTCCGATTACATGTAAATGGTGCACCAAAGCTATATGTATCTTTTGATTTGCACGAAATTTGGTACAGCCTAATCATTTAGGCCTAGAATGATGTCTGCCAAGTTTCGTGAAAATAGGTCAAGATTTACATATAGCTCCCATATATAGTTCGTCCGATTTCATGTAAATGGTGCACTAAAGTCCCTGTATATCCTTCGATTTGCACGAAATTTGGCATAACGTACTGAATTGAGTCTAGAATGATGTCTGCCAAGTTTCGTGAAAATAGGTCGTTTTGCACAAAATTTGGCATAACGTACTGAATTGAGCCTAGAGTGATGTCTGCGTTGTTTCGTGAAAATCGGTCCAGATTTAGATATAGCTCCCTTTTATTATAGATTGATTTTATGTAATTGACGCACCAAGAACCAATAGGAACAAAACGTTCTGAAATTAGTATAACCTATCCTGTGACAAATTTGTTTGAAATCGCTTAATATTTGGATAGAGCTTCCATATATAATTTCGCCCGATTTCAAGTAAATTGGGCATCAAACTCCTCATGTTAGTCAGTTTGAAATCAAATTTTGCACAACGTACAAAATTGAGCATAGAATTATGTAGTTGCGTTTTCTAGAAGTACAGACATAGCCCAACGGATGACCCATTTATATTTGTTTGAAGTCGATTTACATACTTTATGGATAGATCTACGTAGATTCACATTTAGATAAATATCACATATTTTATTTCATCCAATTTCATGCTAATAGTCCTGTTTAATATAACCTTAGTGGTGAAGGGTATCATATAGTCGGCCCCGTCCGACTTTACTACTTTCCTTACTGGTTAATATGGAATTCATGTATTAATTCCAAATAAAATGGGGGATGGTATAAAAAAATTGGCCTGGACGAGCATATGGACTTATTTACTTGTTATATAGCTTGAAATTCCGTTCCATATATAATAAGAAGTCCCTTCCATCATATGACAAACCACAATTGCGCAAAATAACTCCCCTCTGATACTAAATTTATTTCCCCTATTTAATTCCGAAATGACTCATACCACCTTCACCACCACCACCTGTCTAACTTTATGACTTAAGAGTACATTTGCAATTACCTGTGAAAAATATAACAATTGTAAATAATGGAGCACAAATAAAAGTGTGACCCACATAAGCGATCCAAACACTACTTCAAACGCCACAACAAAACAAAATATAATCCAATTAACCCACATCTATTATACCTTTTGTATGGTCGGATATATACATTTTCCAGTTAAGTTATTTTTAAACTTTTCATAGAAAATAGTATTGCAAAGTATTGCAATAACACAAATGACAAATACAACAACAACTACTAATAATAAAAACCACTTTGGATAACTCCAAGAAATGACAGCAGCAACAACAATGCCCAAAACCAAATCTAACAAAATTTTTACAAATGTTACATTAACCCGATCTCTGCGTCATCACAAATCTCCCACCATCAATGCCAGGAAGGGTGAGGGGGATTTCCGTTATCATAATTTCCAGTATTAGTTCACAATTGTGGGTAGGAAAAAAGCTAAAACACCCAACAATTGTGCCCTGCATTCATTGCCTATTCGCATTATTCAAAACTCATGCCGGAGACCATAACTAAGTAATGAAAATAACATCCACCCAACCAACTAAGCAGCGAACCAGCCCAGCCAGCCATCCAGTCACCCAGCATATTTTTAGTTTTTTTTGCAAACTCCTATTCTTCTAATAAAGTACTTTGGCAAAGTTCGACATTTTAAAAAGTCATTTAACTGGATTTTATGTTTCTGTTGTTGTTGTCGTAGTTTTTGCCGCAGTACAATTGTTGTAATGGCTAAAAGTAACCCATAAGTGGCAGTCCAAATATAGTTTAAAATAAACAAAAGGCAATATGGAAAACTACAATATAAAAAAAAACTTATGTTAAGCGAGAGATCGGTTAGGAGTTGGATTACAGAGGAAACAAGGGAACAGAACTTCTAATATTATTTATTGGATACAAAAAATATCTACCATTAAGACCTTATATTGATCAAAGATAAAGCTATTGTATTTTTAGAAAACATAGCTCTCCAATAAATACTGAGTAAAAACGTCGTTAAGTCCAACAGCCCCGAAATACCAAATATACCCTCTGAGGAAGTAGAAATTCAAAAGAAATTCAATGATCGGGACTTTTTTATGGGGCCTATGCCATGAAAAATTGTTGTCAAGAGAAAACGAAATACCAAACTACAGATACTCTAAAGTCTTTAAAATAACGAAAATTAGGGAACTATTATATAGGTGCTATACTTGACCTTGGACCGATTATTGTTGGAAGACCTTTAATAGGGCATCCGTTGATATAAAACTCCTGTTGATGGAAGAGCTCTTCAATAGATATCAAACAAGTAAAAAGTTGTTAAGTTCCACCGGACCGAATAGTCGATCATGACTTGTATATGTGGGCTATGTTATGGATAATTTTTGCCAAAAGAAAATTAAATGCCGGACTACAGACACTCAGGTTGAAAAATTGAGGTACGACCTTGAATTTTCATAAAGGGCCTGTACACAAACATAGGACAATTTTCCACCTAATGAAAACACAAAATATCTAATAAGGTCAACTGTGTTGAAACACATGTCTGAAATCCTTAAAATAACGAAAATACAATATATTATTATACGAGGACTATACCGGGACCATGTTTTCTACTGACATACCCAAATATACCTTCCACCGTTTCACTACGGACCAGAGATTCATTTTTAGGCAACTTTGGATACCCTCCACCATAGTTATATTTACAGGTACTATAAATGAATATATGGGCAATATTGCCAATTTTTTAACATAGCTGAAGCGGAGGTTCACCCCTTTATAACTCGGGAATTACTTAAGTATATGAAAAAAAGTGAATAGTTTTAAGTTAATTGGTCTGTCGTTGCAAACTGCTCATGATATTGGCCTCCAACCTTTATTTTGGTGGAAGCTGTGTCTACTTTAATGTAAAAAAATGTGTAAAAACAGGTTGAGGCGAACCAGTTTTTTTATGTTCTCTATCGATTTGTGACTAAGCCACTCATTGCACGGTCTTCGTGTCAAAATAAAACTAGAAGCCAACAAAATGGGGACTACGGCCCTTATGTATCATTTTTCAAAATTTTAACTGCATCTACCTTTAAATGATGCTGACATTTTGAAGCTCGATTTTAAGTGTTTTTTTAATTTTGTTTTTAGCTTTAATACGTAAACAGGAATTTATAAAAATCGATTATAAGATTATTGTAGCCGCGAATCTGCGTAATTTGATATGTATTTTGTGTATGTAGTATGCACAGCTTCAGAGTAATACTCATCCGAAGGTGCGAATTTTGTGCGATCAAATTTCTAAAAACCCTATTTTTCGGGCCAAATTTTTAGATCTGTCAACTGAATGATATGGGTACCCGCGATCAATAAGGTTTTTTACGTTTCGGATGATATAAAATCTTCTTCATGAAAATCCATCTACTAGAACGGCGGGAACTGGCATTCCAAAAACACGAAATTTGGCAAAAAATGTTTTTGAAAATATCGCGGATTTATTTGCGTTTTCTGTGGATCATTTCCGCTTCAATAAATGACCTCATACGGATTTTGATCTTTTTCGAAAAGAGAACTTTAAAAACTTCAGCCGAAAGAGAGATGTACGCAATTTATCTCAAAAATAGATTGTGCTGGCACATCCATGGTTCTTAATGGACCAGATTAAAATGGTATAGATCGATGTATTTTTTTAGGGTGCACACCGAAATCGGATGCGCGTTATTGGCATATGGAGTTTTCGGAAATTATTCGCGTTTTACGATTTTTTGGGTACTTCAATGTAACGTGCGGCACATCTTAGCCGTCAAATGAAATTTCGCAAAATATATATGGATTGGAAGATAAACTTCAGTACTTCCTGGAAACCGCATGCGCATCAAATGATTTTGAGAATTACACGATTTAGACGCAATTTATCTCAAAAATAGTGTGAGCTGGCACATCCATGGTTCTTAATGGACCACATTGAAATCGGTATAGATCGATGTATTTTTTTAGGGGGCACACCGAAATCGGATGCGCGTTAATGGCATATGGAGTTTTCGGAAATTATTCGCGTTTTACGATTTTTTGGGTACTTCAATGTAAAGTGCGGCACATCATAGCCGTCAAATGAAATTTCGCAAAATATATATGGATTGGAAGATAAACTTCAGTACTTCCTGGAAACCGCATGCGCATCAAATGATTTTGAGAATTACGCGATTTACACGCAATTTAAAATGTATATTTCATAATATTATTTTATTTTAAGATTTATTCCTATTTATAGAATTCTAAGATTTATCGGAAGGGTCTTGATATAATCCGCAAGGCGTATACTTATACACAAAAAGTGATTATTATTATATATGTCAATTTTTCGGCGAAATTCGGGTAAAATAGCAGAATAACTCCAACATTTTTTTCTGAAATTTCTTGTATACAATTAAAAAAATAAATATGATGACATTATGTTTTCGAACCAAAAACAAATATTTTTCTTCAACATCTTGTTTTGCTGCCGCTTTGATTTAGAAACCGCTACACGGACTTGTGTGATTTTGATATCATTTGATTCATCATGGTGTCTAGATTATGTAGATATTTTTAAATTAATTTTTATGTGTGTGTATGTCATTAATATAATGAAAATATTGATGTAATCTGCTATATTTTTTTATTTTCTCATATTTCGCGAAGAAGTGCACCTTTTTCGCGAATATTATAATATATTCATATTCTTATTTTACAGAGGAAGATATATATCAACGTTTTTGGTCAATATAATAAACGGCGTAATTTTAAGATTTTTTTCTTATGCCCAAAATTAAAACCTCGATAACTTTTGCGCGCATCAACCAAAAATTTGATCGCGAACGGTTTCGGAGTCAGAACATTTTTCTCTATATGTGTACCAAAAATCATTGATGTGCCACAAAAACAAAAAAGCTGATTTTTTGAAAATGGAATATTAAAAAATTGGCAATATTGCCCATATAGGGAACATACCAAAAACTGGACCTATACTAACATTTCTAAAAACGGATTATGTAAACCATAATAAAAATTTTAGAAATGTTTAAAGGATAGGAAAGGATACACTTTAACACGGTGAAAATGTGTCTCATCGAAATATTGGTTTTAGATCCCATGTTTCTTTAGACCAAATCCGTTTCAGAAAATTTAGATTTCATCCTAACTTTGTCCATCTTATTATTTCTTCCAAGCTTAGTTCAAATTCGAAGATGGAGAATATGGGTCCACTCCTTCTGGAACCTCCAATCAGGGGCTAGGTCTAAATGCGGCTATAGTTCATTACCGAACCTTACGTTCTATTTTTTTTTATCTCTCTATCCTTCGCAGGTGAAATGATTACAAAAGAGTCTTAGAACCACACTCAAAACCTGCAACAAATCAGATAACTATTTTAATATAAACAAGTGAAAAAGCGTTAGATATACTGATAGGTACTAGAAATGAAAATATAGGGAACATACTAAAAAGTGGACGGACGGACGGACAGACGGACAGACGGACGGACATGCATAAATCGACTCAGAAAGTTATTCTATGCATATTCTCAAAAGGAACCATGTGTCTTTCTCGTTTCCTTTTGCCATGTCTAAAAACGGATTTTGTAAACCATAATACAAATTTCAAAAATTTTTCATTGATAATTCAAAATCGAAGACGGGGAATATCGGTCCACTCCTTCTGAAACCTCCACACAGGGACTAGGTCTAAATGCGGCTATAGTTCATTATCGAACCTCAAGTTCTAATTTTTTATCTCGCTATCCTCCGCAGGTGAAATGATTACAAAAGAGTCTTAGAACCAAACTCAAAACGCGGAACAAATCAGATAAATATTTTAATATAAACAAGTAAGGAAAGTAGTAAAATCGGACGGGGCCGACTATATAATACCCTTCACCACTGTGGGTATATTCAACAGATAAATCCTAACAGACGTCGAATTTTTGAAGGACCAGTAAAATGAAATTGGATCCATAAACATGTTATTCTGCAACATATACTAAATTTTTCATTTGGTCAGATACAGGGTTGCTAGGTTATATTATATTCAATACGTTGTGCCAAATTTTTGTCAATCGGCCTACCTTTGGGTCTTTGGTGAACCATTTATCTATCGGACGAAAATATATATATGAGTTATATCTAAATCTGGTCCGATTTTCAAGAAACCTAATACACATCATTCTACTCTTAATTCAGTGCGCTATGCCAAATTTCGTGCAAATCGAAAGATATATGGGAACTTTGGTACACCATTTACATTAAATCGGAAGAAAATATATATGGGAGCTATATATAAATCTGATCCGATTTTCTCGAAACTTGGCACACATCATTCTTGACCTAACTCAGTACTTAATGCCAAATTACGTGCACATCGAAAGATATATAAGGACTTTGGTGCCCCATTTACCTATCGGACGAAAATATATATGGGAGCTATATCTAAATCTAGACCGATTTTCACGAAACTTAGCACACTTCATTCTGGACCTAATTCAGTACTTTATGCCAAATTTCGTGCAAATCGAATGATATATAGGAACTTCGGTGCACCATTTACCATAAATATGCCAAATTA
>NW_026872585.1:0-13303 GCF_032173495.1 Musca vetustissima
CGGGAAAATCGGTTATAATTTAGATATAGCTCCCATATATATTTTCGTCAGATTTAATGTAAATGGTGTACCAAAGTCCCTATATATCTTTTGATTTGCACGAAAATCGTCCGATTTTATGTAAATGGTGCCCCAATGCTTCTATATATCTTTTGATTTGCACGAAATTTGGCATGGCGTACTGAATTAAGTCTAGAATGATGTGGGCTTAGTTTCGGGAAAATCGGTTATAATTTAGATATAGCTCCCATATATATTTTCGTCAGATTTAATGTAAATGGTGTACCAAAGTCCCTATATATCTTTTGATTTGCACGAAAATTTGGCATAGCATTCTGAAATTTGGCATAACCTACTGAATTAACCCTAGAGTGATGTCTGCCAATTTTCGTGAAAATCGTTTCAGTTTTAGATATAGCTCCCATATATAGTTTCGTCCGATTTCATGTAAATGGTGCACCAAAGTCCCTATATATCCTTCGATTTGCAAGAGATTTGGCATAACATACTGAATTGAGCCTAGAATGATGTCTGCCAAGTTTCGTGAAAATCGGTTCAGATTTAGATATAGCTCCCATATATAGTTTCGTCCGATTTCATGTAAATGGTGCACCAAAATCCCTATATATCCTTCGATTTGCACCAAATTTGGCATAACGTACTGAATTGAGCCTAGAGTGATGTCTGCCAATTTTCGTGAAAATCGTTTCAGATTTAGATATAGCTCCCATATATAGTTTCGTCCGATTTCATGTAAATGGTGCACCAAAATCCCTATATATCCTTCGATTTGCACCAAATTTGGCATAACGTACTGAATTGAGCCTAGAATTATGTCTGCCAAGTTTCGTGAAAATCGGTCCAGATTTAGATATACCTCCCATATATAGTTTCGTCCGATTTAATGTAAATGGTGCCCCAAAGTCCCTATGTTAGTCAGATTGACATCAAATTTTGCACAACTTACAAAATTTAGCATAGAATTACGTAGTTGCGTTTTCTAGAAATACAGACATAGCCCAACGGATGACCTATTTATATTTGTTTGAAGTCGATTTACATACTTTATGGATATATCTAGGTAGATTCACATTTAAATAAATATCAACTATTTTAGTTCATCCAATTTCATTTTAATGGTCCTGTTGAATACACCCAAAGTGGTGAAGGGTATCATAAAGTCGGCCCCGTCCGACTTTACTACTTTCCTTACTGGTTTTTTAAATTACATATAAGTTAAACCGTACTACTTTCATACTGCAATTACATTTCAGTCATGTCAGATTATTCGGTTACATGTATTGGATCTGGAAATAAATAACAATGATTATAATATTGTAGTAAAAAAGAGGAAATATATGTCTAATAACTAAGCAAAAAAAAAAACATTGTAAAAATTACTAAGAGAATGTAATCCCCTTTTCCATAGTTTACCAGAGTCATTCATTCACGTTTTATAATAGATGTTATGACATTGATCTGTAATGAATACAATACAATATATTCAATAGAAAATAAATTACATATAACCAGTGAGCGGAGAAGTATAGTCGGACGGGGCCGACCATATGATACCCTACACAACATCCACGAAAATCTAACTTTCTGTGGTTCTATATTCTGTGCATGGGCAATATTTCGATATATTTCCACACTCTTGACCGATTAGAGGTCAACCAATATTACTAATATTCCGAACAACCCTTCTATTTTCTTGGCCATATTCCCTTCACCGTGGGTTGTCTTGCGATGTTAGGCTTTCAGTTGTGGCCCGTAGATCGACTCGAAATAATACAAAAAATTAAGTTCTCGGTCCAGTTCATCCCAAAATTATTATCTGATCATCAGCAAAAATTAAAGGCGTTGTCCTTGACCATACATGGATCCTCATGGAAAATTTCAAAGCGATCAGAGCTATATTTCCGCCCTCTAGTGTGATAATGGGTTACTAAATAATATCTGAATACGTAATAATTTAAGTGTAACTCCCACATCCAAGTACATACGACCATATAATTGGTATCAATTTAAAGGTCAACCACTCCTCTTGAATATACTATCATTTTCTCGGGTCTATGTCCTTCGGGAGTTAATATATACGCCATAGAATACAAATTTTGTTATTTTTCACACAAAAGTCAGGGTCCATTTGACCCGCTAAATATTGGCCGATCTTTATCAAAACAGGCATGCTCATTCTTTGGCCCGATCCCCTACTCCATGTAAAATTTCACGATGTTCGGGCCATAATTGCGACCTCTGGAGCGACCAGAAAAACAGACAAAAATTTAGTATTTGGTCCATTCCATCCAATAAATATTAACCGATCTTTACCAAAAAAAATAGGGGTCTTCATTGGCCAGAACCCATCCTTCATGCAAAATTTCGTGAAGATTGGTCCATAACTGTGGCCTGTATCGTGTTTACAAATTATAATGGACAGACGGACGGACACACATGTCTAGATCGACTCAGCTAGTCGAGATATGACGATCGGTATAATTAAAGGTGGGTCTAGGACCAATATTTCGCGGCGTTACCATCTCTTGGGGCTGCATAAAGCTATAATACCCTGACAACATAGTTGTGTAGGGTATAATTATATCGTTAGCTAAAATGCAAAAAGGCGTAACTAACAAAAGCATAATTGTGTAGGAGAAGCAAAAATCAGTTTTGAATGAAAACTATAAACATGTCATGTGAAATGAAAAAGTATACCCGGCAGGGTGATATTGCATATGACGAATAATAGACTATAATTTTTTTAACAGATTTAGTTATTTAGTTTAATGGCAGTCATAACAATTAAGTAAAAACGTGAATTTTTTGTTAGATACGCCTTTTTGCATTCATCAAATAAACCCACTTGTAGTTACGTCTTTTTATTTTTTGTTAATAGAAGCTCCTTTTTTGACCGCAGACGTGTAAAACTTTGTCAACACATGTAGGTTATTGACATTCACAATATTCTTTCAAAAAGTCAATTTTCAATTTTTTTTTTGTTAGTTACGCCTTTTTGCATTTTAGCTGACGATATATAGGAGTACTTACATATATATCCTTCCGTTTGAGTTAACAAGATCATTTGCTTTACATGTTACACTGATTACAGCTTTTCTTTCTTCAAGACGATCACAAAAAGACTAGTTATTTCCAAACAAAATTCATCTTGAATTCATGGATAATAACGGATTTTTTTATGCAGACCAACCACCAAAAAGGGTGTTTTTTTCTTTAAGATTGCAAGAGACTCATTCTCGTTTACTACAGGATAAAAAAGGTATTCAATTGACTCGGCTGATATTACTTTAGGATCAAAATTGTAACTGGTACGGTACTGTGCTGGGACTAGCTGCATAACACCAAAAAACTAGTTTTTGTGGCTGTTGGGAGAGAATGTTTAAATATTTTTCTCTTCTATTTTGACAAAAAAAAAAAACTGAGTTGTTAATATCGCAAGTGACTTTTTCTCGCTTACTATAGGATTACTTTAGGGTGAAATTAGTAATTTTAGGGTTTATAACTAGTCCTGGGACTACTTACATAACATCAATTGGAATTTTCATTGCTAGTGGGAATTTTGATTTTCGTACTGCATGAAATTCTCACACATACATTCTCAAACTTACATACTTCAAATGCTGTCATGCTGCCCTATGGTGTGTGGGACCCTTTAGGATGGCTGTGAATTTACAAAGATTTCAAATTAAAAAAATAATTCATCAGAGGTAACGCAATGTTGGATTTTTTATCATCTTAGAATATATAAGACGACAGACATACTCTGTTTGTTAAAACAGTATCGCGGATTTTGAATTGTTTTATTAGAGTAACTTCGGGTAATGTGGACTATGCGTCTAATGTGGACCATATCTGAATCTGGGCCGATTTTCTCGAAACTGGGCAGACATCATTCTAGGCTCAATTCAGTACGTTATGCCAAATTTCCTGCAAATCGAAAGATATATAGGGACTTTGGGGCACCATTAACATGAAATCGGACGAAACTATATATGGGAGCTATATCTAAATCTGGACCGATTTTCGCGAAACTGGGCAGACATCATTCTAGCCTCAATTCAGTACGTTATGCCAAATTTCATGCAAATCGAAAGATATATAAGGACTTTGGTACACCATTTACCTTAAATCGGAGGAAGATATATACGGGAGCTATATCTAAATCTGAACCGATTTTCACGAAACTTTGCACACATCATTCTAGACTTAATTCAGTGCGCTATGCCAAATTTCGTGCAAATCGAAAGATTTTCAGGGTCTAAAGTCCGTAAATCGGGCAAAAATATATATGTGAGCTATATCTAAATCTGAACCGATTTTTCCTAATTTCAATAGGGTTCGTCCTTGGGCCAAACAAATGAGCTGTGCCAAATTTCATCCAATTCGGATCATAAATGCGACCTGTACTTTGTTTACAATTTAACATGGACAGACGGACAGACGGACGGACGGACATGCATAAATCGATTCAGAAAGTGATTCTATGCATATTCTCAAAAGGAACCATGGGTCTATCTCGATTATTTTTGCCTGTTACAAACATATGCACAAAGACATGATACCCTGTACCACAGTGTGGTGAAGGGTATAAAAAGAAAATGATGGCCCACATTACCCGAAGTTACTCTACGTCGGCCTATTTTAATCTTTAGTTTATTTCAGACAGCGTTTTTTCAACAGTGCCGCCCTTACGAGTAGATTGTCTTGTTATTGACAATGGAATATATCAGTCCACGTTTAAGATGAGTCCCCAAATGGTAGCATGTTCATCTTTTATGGGGATTATGATGATATTTATCAAAATTTATCAATATCGGTCTCCTTTTAGGTATAGCCACGGCGAAAATTAATGCCGTTCAGCAATAATTACACCTTAAAGTTTAATTAACGCAATAACTGAAGCTGAAGACCATCAACATCGGCGTGTCTGATTGCATGAACATGATTATTGCAAATTGACAATTTCTAGGTTTTGCGGTTTATGGACCGGGTATGTTCTCTATATCGAATAGTTTTTCAAAGGAGATTTTGTAACTTACTGGATATCAGAAATACTAAATTGCAAAACCTTTGAAGGAAACATTCCTAATATTTCAAAATTAGGAATGGGTAGATTCTGAAACCAATCAGAATCAAAACATTTAATGTAAACGGTCCCTATATATCTTTCGATTTGCACGAAATTTGGTACAGTCTTATCATTTAGGTCTAGAATGATGTCTGCCAAGTTTCATGAAAATCGGTCCAGATTTAGATATAGCTCCCATATATAGTTTCGTCCGATTTCATGTAAATGGTGCCCCAAAGTCCCTATATATCTTTCGATTTGCACGAAATTTGGTACGGCCTAATCATTAAGGTCTAGAATGATGCCTGCCAAGTTTCGAGAAAATCGGTCCAGATTTAGATATAGCTCCCATATATAGTTTCGTCCGATTTCATGTAAATGGTGTGCCAAAGTCCCTATATATCCTTCGATTTGCACTAAATCAGGCATAACGTACTGAATTGAGCCTAGAATGATGTCTGTCAAGTTTGGAGAATATCGGTCAAGAGTTAGATATAGCTCCCATATATGGTTTCGTCCGATTTCATGTAAATGGTGCCCCAATGTCCCTATATATCTTTCGATTTGCACGAAATTTGGTACAGCCTAATCATTAAGGTCTAGAATGATGTCTGCCAAGTGTTATGAAAATTGGTCCAGATTTAGATGTAGCTCCCATATATAGTTTCGTCCGATTTCATGTAAATGGTGCCCCAAAGTCCCTATATATCTTTCGATTTGCTCGAAATTTGGCATAACGTACTGAACTGAGCCTAGAATGATGTCTGCCAAGTTTCAAGAAAATCGGTCCAGATTTAGATATTCATGAAAATTGGTCCAGATTTAGATGTAGCTCCCATATATAGTTTCGTCCGATTTCATGTAAATGGTGCCCCAAAGTCCCTAAGTTTGGAGAAAATCGGTCCAGATTTCGATATAGCTCCCATATATAGTTTCGTCCGATTTCATGTAAATGGTGCCCCAAAGTCCCTATATATCTTTCGATTTGCACGAAATTTGCTATAGAGTACTGAATTAGGTGCAGAATGCTGTGTGCCAAGTTTCCCAAAAATTGGTTCAGATTTAGATAAAGCTCCCATTTATAATTTCGTCCGATTTTATGTAAATGGTGCACCAAAGTCCCTATATATCATTCGAGTTGGATATAGCTCCCATATATAGTTTTGTCCGATTTTATGTAAATGGTGCACCAAAGTCCCTATATACCTTTCGATTTGCATGAAATTTTGGACAGCGTACTGAGTTAAGTCTAGAATGATGTGTGCTAAGTTTCGTGAAAATCGGTCTAGATTGAGATATAGCCCCCATATATATTTTCCTCCGATTGAAGGTAAATGGGGCACCAAAGCACCTATGTATGCTTCGATTTGCACGAAATTTGGCATAAAGTACTGAATTAGGTCAAGAATGACGTGTGTTAAGTTTCGAGAAAATCGGTCCAGATTTAGATTTAGCTCCCATATATAGTTTTGTTCGACTTCATGTAAATGGTGCACCAAAGTCCCTATATATCCTTCGATTTGCACGAAATTTGGCATAACATTCTGAATTAAGCCTAGAACGACGTGTGTAAAATTTCCTGAAAATCGGTACAGATTTATATATATATATATATTCGTCCGATTTTATGTTAATGGTGCACCAAAGTATATCCTTCGATTTTCACGAAATTTGGATTTATAAGTAAATGAAGATATCGGTTTAGATTTCGATATTTTGCTTTAAATTTATTTACATAATTTTCCATTGTAAGAAGCAACTCTATATCTGACCAAAATTTAGTATAGGTTGCGGAATGAAATGTTTATTTTAATGTTAATGGTCCTTCAAAAATGCGACGTCCGTTAGGATCCCATCTGTTGAATATACCCATAGTGGTGAAGGGTATCATATAGTCGTCCCCGTCCGACTTTACTACTTTCCTTACTGGTTTCTCATTAGCACACTCAGTTTAAAAGTAATTTTAGCTTGAAATTGGTCAAGCGCAAAAACAGCTGGAAGGTCCAGACATGTTCGGCAGTCTTGCAACCCTACAAACGATCTACTTTTACAAATTGTTAGCATTCTATTTTTTTCAAATTGCATATGATAACTATATTAGATTCTAAGAAAAAAACTGTACCCACCTAAATATTTGTCAAGAAAAACAACAAAATTAAATAACAAGAAAAAATCGGCAACAATTTTGTGCGTATTTGCATTTAAACTTCTGCTCATAACATTACCATAGCTCGAAATTAATTTGAAAATAACTTTTGAACAAAATGATATTCTCAACAGCATATCTAAATGGTAATGTTAACGACTTGAAATTAAACAATCTAAACGTAAATATAATTTTATGTGGGGGTGTGTGTAGAATTTACTTTTTCTTTTTGGCTGTAACACAACTAAATGAAAATGTGTAAATATACAATATTTTGAAGTGAAAGTAGGAAGAACTTGAATAAATAAACGTATGAATCTTTTGACTATCATCACATCATCATCGGGAGTTTTTTGTATAAAATGCAAATGGATTTGTAAAAAAACTTTCTTCGTACTGCTATTGTTACATCTAATAAGAACAGAAAAGTGAATGGAATAACATACACACTGGCGTTTACAGGCACACACATAAACATGGCTGGAAAAACTAATTTTCACTTTAGTGTAATTTACAATTCAAATTTATAACAAATATCTACAGATAAACACAAACGTAGGTCTGTCTAATAAATTTATGGAAAAAAATCTGATGAGACGAGAAGCAAAGTCAGTGTCGAGGAGGCGTAGTATGATGTGCTCAATTTTATACAGTCAAATTGATTTTTGTTTCTGAACAGCAGGGCCACTTCGGAACAGAGATTGATGGTGATATTGGCATATCGTTCAGCCAATGCCAATCGTTACAACAATCCAGATTAAAAAAAAAACCCCTAGTATTATTTCCGAGGATGGGACAATATAATTATTGATGATCAGACCTCGTATACATAATATGACACTCTGAATCGATTTATATATGTATATCAATCATTCTGTCTGTCTAAATTTTTTTGTAAAAAAATTCCGATCGCAATTAGTATCCAATTGGAAAGAATCTGGGCATAACTCATTATATAAGCCCTAAAATGTTGACACTAGTAATAATCGATTTAGATTATGTAGAGCTCCCAGAGCAAAAAAAAACACAAGACCCAACAAAGGGCGACACCCATTTATTTCGGATTAAAATGAAATTGTACATATAATTTTATATAAAGTCTAGTCGTTTGTCATACTTGCATATAATATATATATATATATATTGTATATAAGAAAATGTTATGCGTTATAAAGATCATTACAGCTCTTCATGTGCACAATTAAACTGATGTATCATATTACTCTACTTACTAATTGAAAACAGTAATATACAAAATTGACCCATAAATATCACACTTATGAAAATTTTTCTGCCAACTGAACTGATCTCTTCATCGGAATAATTTAGTTTCTGTAATTCAATATTTTCTATTTAAACAAGTTGCAGTAAAGTAGCTCCACCCTACTTTCATTTGCAAACACATTCCCCTGAAATACAATTGAATCTTGTTGTGAGGATAACAGCTTAACCACCCTGTAGGGAATGGAAATAGTAAAATTGTAGTAATTTTATACTGACATTGTCGTTAGTACTACTGACTAAGTGTACCCAACTTAATGTAATCTTCTATTGACAATTAACATTACCATGTCATAGGAAATCCACCAGTAGACAGAAGTTCTACTGACTAGGTATTAACTTTGACGCCATATGGCGACATTGACACCAAAGATTCACTAGTACTTCTTAGCAGATTGAGTCTACAATATTATTGTGAATTGTAGTAGATTACCAACGACATTGTATTCAAATTGAAAAGAAAATTAGTTATGAATTCATATGATTTATTTAATGTCATTAATTATTCTATATATATATATATATATATATTATTAAATAAATACACAGATTAAAGCAATTCAATTCAGTCTTACAATTAAAAACATAAGCGAAAAATTTATATCTGGATAAAGATTAAATCAATTAATTTCATTTTCAGCTTTACAGTTAAGAATAAATAAATTAAATTCATTTTCTTCAGTCTTACAATTAAAAAACATAAGGGACAAATATATATGTACAGAAAGATTAAATTAATTAAATTCATTTTCTTCAGTCTTACAATAGAAAAAACACAAGGCAAAAATATATATATATATTATTTCTGCATTCCTGCGGCTGTTTTCTTTAAAGAATTTCTTTTTTTGACGTTGAAAAGCTGTTCTTAGAGCCTTGTCTGCACACTTGTCGTACGTTGATATTACATCTAAGTATTGAAACAAAAAGATTAAATTTAATTATTGGTATTTTTGAAAGGTTTTTTGGCTTTGTACCTATTATTGCTGCATGGACTTTTCCATATTTAGATAAACTTTTCTTGCCAAAAGTTCCATCCACATTGTAATTCATTATAATAGATTTCCCAAATACAAGGTGTAAATTGCGTGCGACGTTGCCACCAATGAGATTTTTCATTTGGCGAATCTGCAAGAATAATTATAAATTTTATTAATTAATTATACATTCTATTTCCTGAATACAAAAAGCTTACATATGGGTCTGACTGAGTTGCTAATAAGTCTTCTAATTGCTTTAGACTTTCGTCCGTGTTTATTGGGAAGATGGCCATAATGTTTTGCACAATCGAGTTTTGGGAACCAATGCGATCTAGCAAAATTTTATGCTCGCCCAAAATCTGCAGTATCGTGTCCATTTTTTTTCCTATATCTTCACACGAAGTACACTTTGAAGTTGCTGGAAAAATATATAATGTTGTAATGAATACAATTTCGGTAATGCGAATTCGTTATATTAAAACTTACCTTCTGAAGAATAATATTTCATTTTTCCCTTGGATGGTATTGCTCTTTCGTCAGACATTGTTGTGTAGAGCGGGTGTACAAAATTAATATTAACAATGTGCTATTTACTGCAAGATCTTGGAATATTGGCTTGTACTTTTTCTGGAATGCATGAGTGTAAAATGGGTATTATTACGTAATCCGAGTGAAATGGCAGGCATACAAATTTATATTGCACATCTCTAATTGAAAATTTTTGCTTTTCGCCCAAAGCTAAATTTGTTTTGAAGATGCCTAGTTCGCAAGAATTTACGGGTTCATCGTAAAAACTCTCTAAGAGCAGCAATGCCCGACCTTCAATATAAACTTCATCGACTTGATTTATATTTTCAATTTTTATGGCAGTAAATGAAGTCGTGGAACAAATATTATCGGGCTCCTTCCAAGATATGTAACAGTCATTAACAAAAGCTCCTACAATTATATCTCGTTCGTATTTAATGTCATCGTTTTTAGTTTGAATATAGGCTGCGAGTTTTTCTTTTCGTACAATTTGTTGAAGGATTAATGAGGGTTTTCGGACATGTCTTTTCAAAATCTGCAATTTGTTTTCGAAGTCGTATGCAGAAAACGAAATAAGGGGGCCGTATTTTTCTGCACAAGAAGCCAAATGCAGCAGATTGTGAACATTAAAAGAAACACTGTTTGGCCCGAATACAGTTGAGAAATTCTCGACAAATAATTGAAGCAAATCATTAGACTGTTTAATATTTTCAGCAACGTGTCGCGGGGAGCTAAGTAGCCGATAAGCACAATGTAAAGTTAAAAACTCGTAGAATATATCCTGGTGTACTTTATTATGAAGGACAATTATGCCCGTATATGCGAGGAACTGGTGAAATTCAGTCGCTTTCCAGTGATGAAGGTCATCTAAAGACCTTGGTTTTCTAGGAAACTCCTTTGGAATACATTTTTTTAGTTTCACTAGGTCAGAAGATATTTCTGATATATTTTTTTTGGAGTCTTTTCTTGTGTTTTGTTGTTCACTATTCTAACAAGCATTTTTTTTGTGACTCCAAGGTCAATAAGATGCATGCTATCTAACGGAGTCTGTGATACCATGCCAAATCCTATTTCTTCAAGCGGACTTCTCTCTTTCTTAAACAGTTCAGAATGATGGTTGGGATACTTTCTCAAAGTAAAATCAATATCGGATATCAAAGTTCCAACAGCGCTACTGTATGTCAGTACATTGTTCACTTTTGTCGCAACCTGTGTGCACTTCGTACAACCATACTTTGAGGTATGCCCAGGAACGCCGCAAATGAAAGCTTTGGCTGGAGTATCGCATGTTAAGCAACGAAACTTTAATTTCATTATTTTTCCATTTAACGTAATTTCCTTTAATGAAGTTGCTTCCTTAACGAAGTCTTTTAAATAATCTTTAATGCAACTCGGTTTAGTGGTTCCCAAGTATATACCAACAGCAAAAGGTTGAGTTTTTTCTTTTATGTTGACTATTTTACAAAGAATTGGCCACAATTGGACTCGCGAGCTTTTAAACAGGGGAATCCCGTCAATGTTTATATCCAAAACGACCTCGTCGTAGTTTTGCAAAACGTGTTCAAACTTCTTTAGCTGCGTTTCAATTCCAATGTGGCAGTAGCTTCCAGGGCAAACATTTCTCACCAAAACCTGTGCTTTTTTTCCCAACAAACTTTCTATACGAAGTGGAACATCTAGACCTTCCTCATTTAGTATTAATAGCAGCTTCTCCGCACATTTCCTAGAAGGAGCTGTTTCGATGTACCACTTCCTCAATTTGTCCCGCAACGTCAATTTCGGAATAGCACAATCCTCCGAATTCTCCACAAAATCTTCATGGTCTTCTAGAATTTCACATTCACCATTTTCTTGCTCATTTTGTACACTTCTGTTTATATAGATTGTGGCTTGTTTTTTAGCAAGTCTTTTATAATGTCTTTTACTTATATTTTGTCTTTTACTCATATTTTATAATTTTTTTTATTTGTAATCACTTTAAATACCTTATTCGCACAATAACTCCAACAATATTTTTCGCACAATGCACAATTTCAAGCAACACGTGTGTTTTTCACAAAAGAAACTAATGAAATGAGAAGCAAAGCAAACATCAAAAAATGTGTATCTATTGACATCAAAGTCTAACGGTAAAAAACTGTTGACGCGGTCGTTGACAATGTTGCCACAAATACACTACAGATAAAGTCTACAACGTTTACATACTCCCGCAATAAAGGGAAGTTGTTGACATTTTATCTAGTACCATTTTTGCTATAAAATAGGTGGTGACATAGAGATACATGGTTCTCTGCTTGACTACAGGGCATATATTCCACTATATACACATGAATCTGAATAGAACAATCACAATTAACTACCATTTGTGTAGTTGTGAACAAATACGATAGCTTTTAGTTGAACATCCTGGCAATTATGCACGCGAAATACAGTGGTTCAAATAACCTAGATGTGATAGGTCTTTGGTACACCATTTTCTTTAAGTCAGACGGAAATATGTATGAGAGATATATCTAAATCCGAGCCGATTTTTCCAATATTCGATAGGATTCCTACTTGGGCTAAATACATAAGTTGCGCCATATTTCGTCCAATTATGATCTTAAATTTTAAAATTTTACATGAACATGCAGACAAGCGTACATGTATAATTCGACCAGGGGGTCCGGGCTCCCAACGAAATTTTTATACCCTATATGTTGTCAGGGTATTATAGCTTTCTGCATATCCAAGAGTTTGTAACGTCCTAGACCCACCTTTAAGTCATATCTCGACTAGTTGAGTCGATCTAGACATGTGTGTCCGTCCGTCCGTCTGTCCATTATAATTTGTAAACACAATACAGCCAACAGTTATGGACCAATATTTACGAAATTTTGCATGCTGGATGGGTTCTGGCCAATGAAGACCCCTATTGTTTTTGGTGAAGATCGGTTAATATTTAGGGGATGAAATGGACCAAATACTAAATTTTTGTCTGATTTTCTGGAGAAGAGGTCGGGCCAAAGAATAAGCATGCCTGTTTTGATGAAGATCGGTCAATATTTAGCGAGTCAAATGGACACTGACTTTTGTGTGAAAAATTACAAAATTTGTATTTTATAGCGTATATATTTACCCCTGAAAGATATAGACCCGATAAGTTGATAGTATATCCAAGAGGAGTGGTTGACCTCTAAATTGATACCAATTATATAGTCGTATGCACTCGAATGTGGGAGATACACTTAAATATGTACAAGTGTTTACGTGATCATATATTATTTAGTAATACATTACCAT
>NW_026872586.1:0-13257 GCF_032173495.1 Musca vetustissima
GTTACCGCTATATGGAACCCGGCATTGGAAAGCCCACTAGGTGTACTTTCAGAAAATGCATATTTTATAAAAATCCATTTTGGATTTTTTTAAAAAAATTCATATTAGTAAAATTTGAAAAGTTATCATCGATGCCCATTGTGCGAAATCTAAAAATGTTACCGCTATATGGAACCCGGCATTTGAAAGCCCACTAGGTGTACTTTCAGAAAATGCATAATTCATAAAAATCCATTTTGGAAATTTTTTTAAATTAATTTTTTTTAAAAAATTGAATAATTTTAAGGGATCAAAATTCAATGACCCACTGTGCGAAAACTAAAAATGTTACCGCTATATGGAACCCGGCATTGGAAAGCCCACTAGGTGTACTTTCAGAAAATGCATATTTTATAAAAATCCATTTTGGATTTTTTTAAAAAAATTCATATTAGTAAAATTTGAAAAGTTATCATCGATGCCCATTGTGCGAAATCTAAAAATGTTACCGCTATATGGAACCCGGCATTTGAAAGCCCACTAGGTGTACTTTCAGAAAATGCATAATTCATAAAAATCCATTTTGGAAATTTTTTTGGGTCATTGAATTTTGATCCCTTAAAATTATTCATTTTTTTAAAAAAATTAATTTAAAAAAATTTCCAAAATGGATTTTTATGAATTATGCATTTTCTGAAAGTACACCTAGTGGGCTTTCAAATGCCGGGTTCCATATAGCGGTAACATTTTTAGATTTCGCACAATGGGCATCGATGATAACTTTTCAAATTTTACTAATATGAATTTTTTTAAAAAAATCCAAAATGGATTTTTATAAAATATGCATTTTCTGAAAGTACACCTAGTGGGCTTTCCAATGCCGGGTTCCATATAGCGGTAACATTTTTAGTTTTCGCACAGTGGGTCATTGAATTTTGATCCCTTAAAATTATTCATTTTTTTAAAAAAATTAATTTAAAAAAATTTCTAAAATGGATTTTTATGAATTATGCATTTTCCGAAAGTACACCTAGTGGGCTTTCAAATGCCGGGTTTCATATAGCGGTAACATTTTTAGATTTCGCACAATGGGCATCGATGATAACTTTTCAAATTTTACTAATATGAATTTTTTTAAAAAAATCCAAAATGGATTTTTATAAAATATGCATTTTCTGAAAGTACACCTAGTGGGCTTTCCAATGCCGGGTTCCACATAGCGGTAACATTTTTAGTTTTCGCACAGTGGGTCATTGAATTTTGATCCCTTAAAATTATTCAATTTTTTAAAAAAATTAATTTAAAAAAATTTCCAAAATGGATTTTTATGAATTATGAATTTTCTGAAAGTACACCTAGTGGGCTTTCAAATGCCGGGTTCCATATAGCGGTAACATTATTAGATTTCGCACAATGGGCATCGATGATAACTTTTCAAATTTTAGTAATATCTATTTTTATTCAATAAAACCATGATTCATTTTTTCAGTTAAAGCGGTTTTAAATAGATTTTGGAATTGCCTTTCCGGGAGTACCAATATTTTGCCTGTTTTATTTATATTTATTGCTCAATTGGTCATTGAATTGTTATAAAAACGATTTTAACATCTGTTATACTGAACTGAAATCTGTTATACGTGTCTTTGCTAAATTTGGTGGATTGAGTCTTTGCTAGTTAAAATCGATTTTATCTTCACGCACATAACTATAGATAACTTACAGTACAAATAGCAATATCTATAAGTCCAAGAAAATTGTACAAACCTGCAAAGACAAAATGAAAGTTATTCATGAGTAAGTTGTTATAACGCATATATCTTTATATATATTTGTATCAATATAGGAAATATAAATAAAATGGTAAAATTCAAAGATAAAACCAAATAAAATTATCCATGGACGTCGCCCTAACAGACAAAAAACTCATAAAATATAAAAAAAAAAATTCTCATTCCATTGCATCGACCAATTTTTTTCTTTAAGTGTTGAGTTTTTATTTTTTTTAGTTTGATTGCAAAATGAGGCCTTAAAATCCAACGACGCCAGTAAAGGGCGATAGTTAAAATGTAATTTGATCGTTATTTTCCAAAGCAGTTAATTGGAAAAAATCTCACCAAGGTAGGGTAATTATGTTAAGGGAATTTTTTCATTAAGAGTTAAAAAAAATAATAGAAATATAATAATGTGTCTTATTAAATTAATTGTGATTTCGAAAAATTGCAAAATTGGTCGACAATCAATGGAAATACGAAAGAAAACGAAGAATAAAGAATCATAATTATTTTTAAGTTGTAATTTTAATTTTTTATATAAACATCTCATATACTATTATACCGTTTGGATAAAAGGTTGAGCTGGCCAATCACAGCACTCTTTCCTTTTCAATGATTGACTTCTATTCCTATTTTGACTTTAAAATGCTACAAATAGCAAAACAAGGTATTTTTGAAAAATAAAAATTATCGAGAGGTACTTAAAATATAATAAATGGAAATATACCAAAACGTATATGCATAGGTAAAATATTTATTTTAAAATAAAAACAATTCTATGGAGTACTAAATTTACCCAATTTTTGCTTGGTCAGAACTAAACCAACTTTTTGATTTGTTCTTATAAATAAACAAATCGACAGCATAACCATTATTTTAAATTATGGCAGCACACCTACGAGACATTGAATCAATAAAATGCTCAATTTGACCGTTGGGTGTACTATTCCTTGCATCCTGAATCTTTAGGAAGAGGTTATGACTGTTTGTTTGTTTGTTTGCGAAACTCATTTGATTTTGCTATCTATGACGCGCTAAAGACTTTTCTATAGGATAAAGATCTGAGGATTGTGTTGGCCATTATAAAACTCTGATTTTTGACTCCCACGACCAATTTCGGTGTATGTTTGAGGTAATTTTTAAGCGGAAACAAGCAAACAAGCTGTATATTTTCTTCACCAAAGAGAACCATGTTGTTTTCAAACACAACCCGATCCATAACTCCATAAATGTCATAAATATATTGAACTTCATACAAAGAAAAAACAGCCCAATACAATTATTGGCCATCCATGGTTTCCAGTAGCCTTGTAATAATGTGGCATGAGCCTTTCATTTTTGAAATTGCTCAGGCTTGTCCACGCTCTGGTCTTGAGGTTATATCCAATAATAAGCGTCTCACAAATTCCGTTGAACTCTTAAATGTTTATTTTTTTACTGATATGACAATTTGTACGAACTGATGTTTCTTTGAAGCCTTCCTCCGTGCTTAACTGTCACTACTTATCTAGTTGCATAAAATCAACCTATAATTCGAGAAATCACTGACTTATTCATGGAATATTTCTCCGAAATCACTTTCTGTGAATCGAAATATGTGTAGAAAACAAAAAATAGTAATTACAACGGTAAAAATCACAATAATTTAGAGCTCATTTGTTTGTACTGTAGAGTTGTTTTAGTTTTGTCCAAGCAAAAAATAAGACAATTTCCTTATCCATAAATTATTATTTATTTCATAATGATTTTTGCATTACTGATGTTTATTAAGTGAATAAAGTACCCAATTTAAAATTGAAAACCCCAACACGACATCTTCATTTTTGAAAAAGTTGTGTAACATTTATTATCTTTGAAATTTTAGTTGCTTTAGTTTTGGCCACCAGTGTATATTCAAAATATACATCCACTTATTTTTTATAATGAATACATTATCTCTAACTTCCACTCCAAATCATCCCACATTATAGTCATATCCAAAATAGCTTACTTGTTGTTTTATAATAAATTTTCACAAAATTTCCCAAAAAACAAACTCATCTACGCCTAAATAACACAGTCAGGGTAATTTGCAACTTCCTTAAGTGGTAGGTAGCCATTTGACGTTGAGTGCTTAGAAAGATGTCTCAAAGTAGACAACAAATAGAAACCACACAGCTTCATTAATAAATTAAAAATATTTAGACAAAATAGGCATTTAAAAGCGTTAATTATGAAGATAAATAGAGAGAGATGGTGAAACAGTATAATTAAATGTGTGTGTGTGTGTTTTTGTTTTTTGCTATTAGACAGTGGACCCTCAGATAATAATCTATGGAAATTTAAGAGTACGAGTACGCCATCTGCTAAACACCAAAGAGCAATGTACATCCATCGTGCCAAGATAAGATAATTAAATGGAAGCCAAAATTGTTCTCCAAAAAATAAATAACATTTCCATTCATAATTATGAATATGATAGTAAATAATATAAACAAAATAATTTGTCTATTGATTCCGAAATTCCGCAAAATAATTACCGGCCTTTGAACTCTAAAATGTTTTTTTTTTTACTTTCAGCCAACTACCATGAAGAGCAAATAGTTTCTGTATCTAACTCATGCATAATCATTTAGGCAAATTGTTCAACAATTATCGGCAATAATTACTTATCGTCTACTACTATTTTCCGTTTAATGAGGTGGGGTTTTTTATGTATGCGGGACGATGAGGCGCCCACGAAGTTGGGGTTGTTGGTTGACGTGTTAAAAAGAAACAAACACACGAATAATGAGAGTAGACAATTTGGTCTAGACCAACTACCATTTTGCACTTTATTTGCCTTTTATGTTGGTAAATATTTACACAAACAAAAAAACATACTTTTATCTTTTCTCTATTCTTTTGCTTGGTTGTTGTTATTGTTGCTCTATTCGTTGGTAAGCTTTAAACGTAATGCCAGACATATAAACTTTATCGTTTGAAATTTCTTTCGTTAACTTTGCTTTGCATTTTTTTGCAAAATGAATTAATTTGTTTGGTTAAACCTTAAAAGAAAATTAAAATTCACACGCAAATGTCAGTGAGACGATTTACAACAGACAAATACACACACACACCAACCAGGCTGTTTGCTATCTTTGTCTATGATGACTGACTGTCTTCAGCCAACAGAAAATACAACAACAGCAATAATAATGACACAACCATCCATCGATATTAATATAAAAAATACAACCTAAAATTGATATGTATGTAAGTATTAACAACAATAAAAATGTTAATTTCGTTAAGTGATCCGACACATGCAAACCTAAAAAAACACAACATTTTCATACTTCGAACGAACTTTGAATATTGATGAGAAAGAAATCATCTGAGACTAAAGAGAAAAAAATAAATTTGTATTCTCCAGTGCAAAAAACAAATATTTTAGGTAAGTAATGACCGATCTTAAAGTGAGTTGCTTTCATACTTTCAAATTTATTTTTTTGGTAATTATAGAGAAGTTATTCCGCTACCAACTAATACATACACTACAACATTTGTTCTAATATAATTATAAAATATAATAAAGGCTTCCACTTCCTATTTGGCATGTATATTCTTACAATACACACCATTACTATAGTGCTGGTAATTTTTGGTTAATCAGTAAAGACTTTTTTCTCAGCTTAAGCTATCTATTTCGATTCTTATAGATCATTTCTAAATGGATTTTATAACATTAAAAAAGTGTCAGTCGGTGTTGCCAACAGATATATACCCTCACCCTGTGGTTAGCGGAGTAGGTTTTGACCATCTTCGGACTTGATCTAGGCTTGGCAAAGAAAATAGGTTGTACGTTACGTTAATTTTAGCGTAATTTTAACCCTCTGTGGGAGAGGTACCAGAAGGAGTGGACCAACGGGTCCCGTCTTCCTACCTGATCTAGGCTTGGTAAAGATAAAATGTTTTGCAAAATTTCGTTCAAATCGGACATTCCATTCGTCAGATTTTGAATTCATAAATATTAAAAATTGTTAGGATTTGTAAATATTGAAAATTTTGACCCTCTGTGGGGGAGGTACCAGAAGGAGTGGACCAATAGGTTCCATCTTCCTTCTAGATCTAGGCTTGGTTATACAAAGTTTCGTTCAAATCGGATAGTCCGTTTGCCGTTATCCGTTATTATAAAATTATCTGAAACGGATTTGGTCCAAAGATGGGGTCTAAAAGCAATATTTCTATGAAGCTTAATTTCACCGTATCAAAGTGTATATACACTCATTAGCCTAAAGGCTGAGGGTATAAAAATGACTGGAAACAAATACAGTACTCCGATAAAATAGATAATTCCATGTGTAAGCCAGCGGAATTTGTGAGGTATGACCTCATGTACAGGGCGTTACATGTCCGAAATCTATCAAGAAAGTTTTTTTATTTCTGAAATGATTCAGAAAGCCAAGTTGCCTTTCACTGAAGCTCATACTAATTGAAATCCGACTCAGTGGAGAATTATGATGCTCTCGGATGAGTTAAAGTTATATATTAAAGTCTCATACATGAAAAAATTACCGTGAGAAAGTCCAAAAATGAAAGGCTAATGCCACAAGAGTACTGAGAAGCATGAATGAGGGTCAATAATGGCATAGGTCTGTTCTATGGAGTTCGATATATTTACGATATATTTATGAAATAATGGATTGGATTGTTTATACAAATGTGTTGGAAACAGCTCTGGTTCTCTTCGCTGAAGAAAATATACTGCTTGTTTGGGTTTTCAGCTTGACTATAACCTCCAACCACACAAAGATTGGTTGCGGGAGTCAAAACATAATCATCCGATCTTTACGCTATAGACAAATCTTTGGAGCATCATAGATAGCAAAATCAAAAGAGTTTCAGAAACAAACAGACATAGTATCTTCCCACAGGTTTAGGATGCAATGAATAGTATTCCCAAGGATAAAATTGAACAATTCAATCAATAAAATGATTGAATGCATCGTAGGTGTGCTGCGTAATGAAAAAAATAGCTTATTTCTAAGAACAAAATCAAAAAGTCGCTTTAGTTTTCATTTAAAAATACATATTGCGTTTATATTTTTTGTGTGTTTTAAAAATGAATACATTACCAATTTATATCTGAAAAACGTTCACTATAACTTCCTTTTCAAAAAAGTTACAGGTCATTTATTCAGTTTGTAATTTCAGTTGCTGATCATGATTGTTAATATCAGCAAACGGAGTATATGATTTCTTTCAAACATTGTGGCATCGTAATATTTTTTCATACATTCTAATGATTAAAAAAAACTTGATCGAGTCAAAAAATAATGGATCTAGTTATACTTCTACTGATACCTCCCTCACAAAGAAAAATCATTTTGTTTTTATATTTTCAGGATAAAAGTCAATTGAAGGATATGAAACATAAAGTAACAAATATAAAATATGAGTTTTCGCTATGAAACCTGAAAACACACGCCATGCGAAATATATACGTCCATACATATTAAATACCTAAAGCTTATCTTATTTTCGGATAATAAATTATAGAAATTCATTAACCACAACAACAACATCAAAAACAGAGAGTATGTGAACATTTTATATCGCTCCCAATTAAATTGTACACATATTCAAGTGCCAATAAACACATAAAATAACGCAATGAATTTAGCAAATTATTTGTTATAGGGTGACCCATTTTGAACAATTCATTCAGCAGTCCATCGCTCAGTTATTCGCTCACTCATCCGTCCGTTCGTTCGTTTCAGTCTTTCATTCATCCGATTTGTTTGCAACTTTTTTTATATAGCCAGCCATTCAAATGAGAGCCAAATCAACTGAGTTGACTTGCAACACTATTTTTTGTTTTATGAAAAAAAAACAAAAAATTACAAATATCCCAACAATAAAAACAAAATAATTTATTCATTCCGTTTGTTATTTTAATGAGGGGGAGTCTGGGCAGCAAAGCCAAGCAAACAAACAAATAAACCAACAACCATTAAACAAAACTAGTCCATTTAACATATTTTATGTTGTTTTATTGTTTCTTTCGTGTTGTTGCCGTAGTTGTTATTGTGGATCCAAGGCTTTAATGAGTCGTCGGGTGTTGGAGTGGTGTTTGTGGCATTACTGGTGGCGAGGGTGTAGTGCGTGTATCGGTTCGGTGCAGTCAGGTAAATTGTGGCCGCTGCCGGTGGCTGGTGGTTGAATATTGTTAAGAATAATTCTTTTTCCATTTCATGTCTGGAGAACAAAAGCAACAACAACAAAAATAAAAATAACAGCCAACGTCTAAATAACAAAACTAACCCAAATTCATTTCGTCTGACATAGGTGTGGTCCGGGTTTGGCCTTCTTTTTTCTGTTTGATGGCTGTTGGCGGGTTGCTTGTCGGTTTTTTCTTATGTCAGGCTTAATGCCGTATGTGTATTTGTATGCGTTAAGTCGTGTTAACTTAAAATATTTCATTGCTAATATGATTTATTCCGACAACAAAAGTTTCCCTTTTCAAGGAATAAGTTGGCGTCATTGTGTGGATGCCAGTCTATTGTTTCTTTGCGAAGTCTCTTTTTTTAAGGAGTGACATCAACTATATTGATTTTTTGTACATTATGTTTATCGATTGGCATTGCAATAAATAAGACACTCTTCCATTCGAAGACTTTGAAAAGAAAATGTATTTCTTTGATTGGATTTGCTCGTGAATTGCTAAATGAAGTTTTGAACTAATTTTAAATTCAAAACGGTATAAAATACCAATTTCACACTTATTCAGAATACAAGTAGCTTTCTAATATTTTGAACATTACATTTCGTAGTACAGAATGAAAGACTTTCCAATTATTATTCCTTTGACTGCTGAGGATCATTCGCGAAATCAGAAATTTTAGTTTTCACTGCTTAAGTCCTTGGATAACAATGTCACAATATTCGCTTTAATAAATGTTTTTTTTTAATTATTTATGGATGGATCCCATCTTCCGACTTAATGTAGGTTCGGTGAAGACATCACCATGTTCAAAGTTCGGAACAAGTGGGACACTCCTTCGCTTGAAATTGGAATTTTCAAAATGTTGACCCTTTGTGGTGTAGGAACTTCATAAAGGATGGGTTCAAAAAAATAGGTTGAGCAATGTTTGGTTCAAATTGGATACTCGTTCGCATAACATTTCAAAATATAATTTGAAATAAAAACGTCAACATTATAATAATTATTAATATCAAAATATTCTATAATTAGAATTTTAGTTTGATTCCAGCCAAAATCGGCATAGAACACAACCTCAAGATAAGAAGTAAATGATATCATCGTCATTGGCCAAAAATAAAACAGTAAGCATTTAAATGTGGCAAATAGAAACAAACAAATAAACAATTAATGTTGATAAAAAAAGCTCATAGGCATTCTACTGGAATATCGATTTAAAGAGAGAGACTTCCCCGGGATTGTTAAACATTGGAACTGGGGAGATGAGAAACCACAACAAATGACAATAGTATTTGGAACGAAATTCATTAACGCCACTTGGGATGAGATTCTGTGGAAGCAACAACACAACAACTGTAAGCAAATGTCAAAAAAACAACAACATTGTATACTAAATGTTAAATAAATATTCAAATATTTATTCTAGGTGTTGTTATTTTTTACTCGTTCCCATAGTTTGTTTTTTTTTTTTTTTTTTTTTTTGAATTCATTAATACAAAAAATGCATAACTCAAAATTAACCAAACACCAAATACACGAATTCAAATCAAGCCGAGGACGGCGTTTTATCGTTAACAACGAACAAAATATATTCAGTCGAACTTTGAAAGCGGGAATGGGGCAAATAGCCGCCGACACAAAAAATGATGTCATTTTTTCGTTAGAGTATTTAGCCAAGAAAATTGTTGCTGTTGTTTTTATATTGCCTTGATTCTCTTGACATACGACGTAGATTATCGATTGAGTTACAATGACATAGCAGTAATTCGATAGGTTAGAGATGGCAGGCGTCGGACACTGGCAGTTAAGGTAAAAACAAAACTTAGATCATCCTTAAGGTTAAAGTTGAGTTCAGTTAATTTAGAGAAAAGTGAATTTTATTTTGTTGATTTATAAATAATTACATATAATAGGATATGACATTGACTTTAAGATATTAAACATTTTCGTTGGGAATTTTAGCCATGTGACTGCAATTTAGCTGATTTAATTGGATTTGTACTTCTTCTACTTCTGGGCATAATAGAAACGAATCCTACCCAGAACTTGAAAGGAGCCGCAGGCCATCTTAATCGGAATAATTTTTAATCATAAATTGAAATTTTTTGACAATTTTTTATTATTACTTTTTTTTATTATGTGAACAATGGCTAACGAGGGTACGAGGGCAGTTCGGAAAATTCTTAGCCTAGCACAGAAAGCGCCGTATAAACAGGAAAAAGTGTTTTGGAAACTTCCAGCTCTGTTAGGAACACATGTTAAATTTTGTTTCGATCTTGCAAATTCCTTCATATAGAAAAACCTTTTCAAAAAAACGCATCCGCAATTTTTACAATGGAAAAATTAGAAATGCATGTATTCATTGTAAAAATTTTTAAAAAATTGCGTACTCTCGAAGTGTATAATCGATTTCATCCAAACTTTGCACAGCTTAATATTTCTTCCAAACCTAGTACAAGTTCGAAGATGACACAAAATGGTCCAAATTGTGTAAAAAATCTGATTTGAACCAAACTTTGTACAACCTATTATCTTTACTAAGCCTAGATCCGAAGTCCGAAGATGTGACCCATTGGTCAACTCCTTTTGGTACTTACCCCACAAAGTGTAAAAATTTAAATCCAATATCGGTCAAATGGAATGTCCGAGTTGAAACAAACTTTGCACAACCTTTTATTTTTACAAATCCAATAAGTAGGAAGATCGGACACATTGGTCCACTCCATCTGGTATCTCCCCTACAAATGATCCATATTTATAAATCCAATATCAGGCGAATGAAATAATCAATTTGAACAAAACCCTGCACAATGTATTATCTTTATCAAACCTAAATCAAGTCCGAAGATGGGAGCCATTGACCCACTCCTTCTGGTACCTCGCCCACAAAGGATCAACATTTTCAATATTTATAAATCCAATTTCAGGCGACTGAAATGTTGGATTTAAACCAAACCATGTACAACCTATTATCTTTACAAAGCCTTGATCAAGTAGGAAGATTGGACCCATTGGTCCCCTTCTTCTGGTAACTCCCCCACAAAGGATAGAAATTGATTGTCCGATTTGAACCAAATCAAATTCTTCCCCCAGAAAAGGTGAATATTTTATAAACTTGTAATTTTTTACAAATTGAAGCAAATCGAATTACCGATTTCAACAACACCGACTAACACGTTTTCATAGATCGACCATTTTCATTCCTGGGTTTTACTGAAAGTTGTTCATTTACTTTTCGCAATATTTTCCTCTGAGAGAGTAAAATCGCTGGTTTGATTTGTTGGTTTTTAAGGGGCCTTGATTTTTGTCCTAATGTGTTAAATTAGGAAGTTCGAATTAAGAAATGCTGAACGAAAGTACTAATGGGGATAAATACTCCATACTGAAATAATTTTAATAATACTTTTCAGCCAACAACATCGTTCCTTTACTATTATTATTTTTTATTTTATGATTAAATAAATTTGCAATACCACTTCAGATATACCATAGCAACAAAAATCGAACATGTAAAAAAAAAAACAATAAATATAGAAGTGTTAAATATTTATATTCGGGTACAAACAACTACTTAGAGGTGAGGAATCATTGAATAGCATTAAATTCCAATTAGCAACGTTTAAATCATAAAAATACAGTAGAACATCGATTATTCGCTAAAACGAACGATTTATAAACAGATCGATAAAAGTGATTCGAATTGATCTGATTGTATTTTACGAATTGCGCAGAATTTCAGAATTTATCGTGTATATGTAACGTAAAAGCCCGGCAGACTTCTTTCAGTTTAAAATGGGGTTCTTATTTATTATATACCAAATATAACAACTTTAATTTCATAGTTCTACAGCCTTATATTTATAATGTTTTCCTATATAATCTAAATTATATTTCATGGCTCGGGGATAAACTTTTGTTTTACCGAAGCTAAGAGAAACTTATCAAAGACCACAAACATCGCAACAGTCTTTACCATGTTTTGACACTTTCTGTATACAGCCGTTTATATTGCTCTTAAACCTTCTAATATTATCAGCAATTTCATTCATAACGAAACCTATTGAATACTTTACCCCATCTCTCCCATTATAAAAAATATCAAATTTAGAAACAATACAATACATATACACTATATCAGAAGAGGGGCGAAGATGTGAAAGAAGAATTCGAAATATTTACCTCGTTTCTCTTTAATATGTGAATCATATTGTGAATTGCTACGGGCAAAATTAATCGCTGCCATAGTGGATTGGAATTCCTGATATTCGTTTGTGGAATGTGGTGTTGTTAATGTTGCTGATGCGGACGTATTATGACCGGTACTTTGATAATGTTGAGTCTGCGGCAGGGGCAGACTCTTGGACAAAGTACCCTGGCTAGGGACACTAGCCGTTGTGGAATGCGTTAGTTGGGAATGGACAGTTGTCGTTATGGCACTTGATTCCAAATTAGAGGCGACGGCGGCGTCGGATCGTGCTGGCACTATAACAATACTGCTGGCCGCAGCACCTTCGGTATCCGAATCGTCCGATATTTCCGCCGACTGATGATGGTACGAAGTTTTATGGGCTAGTTCCCCGCTACCGTGACCGAGACCGTCGCGACCGTAATTTAGGAGTTCTAAACGTTTCTTAACTAAATCGCCACCCACGGCTGTACTACTCGAAGTGTGCGCACTATGACGTTCAACGTCCAATGTCTCTCCAAAGAAATATTTGTGCGGTTTTTTCTGCTGTTGGTGGTGCTGGTGCAGTGGTTGATGTTGTTGTCGGGGTGAGGGTGGGGAATAACCAATCCTTGATGGGTCGGATGCAGGTGCAGATGTTGTTGCTTGGGTGAAAATTTCTTTTTTTACAAATCCCCGTTGAGGTTCTTCTGAGGACGAAGAACCTTGCGATTGTATCGTTTTCGTAAGACTAGTCGCCGTTCTGTCCGGAACAGTCTCAAAGGATTCGTATTGTGATTCACTGCGACGACTACTACTGCTGCTGCTCTGGTGTTTGTGGGAAGTAGTTGTTATTTTTGTCGTAGTCTTGGTAGAAATGGTCGAGGGGCTAGAAGGGTGTTGCTGTTGTTGTTGCGTTTGCCATGGCATTTGTTCTGTTTGCTTGGTGGTTTCCACGTTGAATTGCTGCTGCAGCTGTTGGGGGTGGCTCAGACTGCCTTTGCCCACAATAATGTCAATGTTAGCAGGTGTTTCCACAGAAACCGTTTCAGAACGCATGGAAGGCTCGAATAGACGTCGTTTGGCCGACAGTGAGTCAGTTTGATCAAAGGATTCTCCATGCGTGCTTGCCATTTCCGTTTGCTGTTCCTCCTCCT